>NC_056746.1:1570653314-1570673314 GCF_019279795.1 Protopterus annectens | reverse complement strand
ATCTACATATATATATATATATATATATATATATATATATATATATATATATATATATATCTGGCGGGGAACGTGACAGGCACACAGCACCACCATATGCTGTAAGACTCATGTACTGTTCAGGTGTTGGCATTCCGTGTTGCACTGGCTGTTGTGTTTGCAATGTTTGAGGGCTGCCTATGTAGGAGTCGCACATTGGGCCACCTATACATTACAATTTACAGGTGGTCATGTTTGTGTGCCATCCATTTTACTTTGCATGCAGGTGGAGAGGTGTCAGTCCATAGGGGCCTACACGGTCAGTGTATGTGCTATACGTTCCCTCTTTGCCAAGGCGTAGGCATATTGGGCACGCCTCCATCTGCCTACTGGTGCTGGCACAGTGTGTTCATGGTCTGAATCCCTCTGTGCCTGTAATGGCTTTGGCAATTGCGGTGGGCCATGAGGGCCTTCACCATTTTGTCCCTGCTGCAGCTGCTTCCGCAGGATCATATTATGTAGCATGGAACATACTATGATGATGTGGGCACACATGCCTGGAGAGTACTGCAAGGCTACACCAGATGTATCCAAGCACTGGAACCATTATTTCAGCATCCCGAACACATGCTCTATGATGATTCTGGTTTGTGCGTGTGCCTCATTATGGCGTTCTTGCATGGGTGTGTGTGCATTTCTGATGGGAGTCATCATCCACGGCTCCAGTGCATAGCCAGCATCCCCCACGAGATGGCCATGTGGGATGTCCCCCCTGACAAATACCTGATACAGCTGTGAGGCATGCCAGATATGGGAGTCATGGTAGCTTCCTTGGCTGCCAGCACACACATCCATGATAATGCCCTGGGCATTGCACATGACCTGGCAGTTGATGGAGTGGAATCCCTTGCGGTTTATGTAGCGCATACCCTGCTCATCGGGTGGTGACTTGATTTGTATGTGCGTGCAGTCTATCACACCCAGTACCTCCGGGTATTGTGCCACACGGTGGAAATGACGCATATTGCTGGCCAACTCCTCCTGAGTTCTGGGGAAGTATATCTGCTCATTGGCATATGGTAACATGGCATCCAGGAACTGGTGTAGTACCCTGGATGCTGATGCCTGTGAGATACCCATTATATCTCCAGTTGGCCTTTGAAAGGTACCTGTGGCCAGTATTTGCAGGCTTACACATACCTTTGTGTCCACTGGTATGGGTTCTCCTCTGTTGTTTCTGGTTCTCAGGCGTGGCCGGCACAGCTCCACTATTTGCTGTAAGATATCCCTGTCCACCCTGTAACACTCTACTATCTCCAGATCGTGTAGCCCCTGGTAAGTTACCCTTGGTCTGAACACTCTCCTTCTCCTCCGAGGCCTGCGGTGGTTGTCGGCATCATCCTCCACAACACTGTCAGTCTCTAACACATGCTGATGAATCACAGCTATGGCAGCTCCCAACATGTACATTTTAAAAGTTCCCTGTGTGTTTGCACCTATGGTGCGGTGTTTGGGAAGACACAGGTGTGTGCTGAGTGCTTACACACTTTATACTATTGTGCTGTGAACACCGATGATGTCATAGGGTGTATATGTACATTCGTAGCTACAGGTTATGTTATGTGTTTTACTGCCGGAACTACTATTGTGTTGCCTTTGGTGTTGAATTACATTTGCCTGCCGTGGATTACCTCTTGACTTTCCCTTTACATTTCTGCGCATTGTACCTACCATTTTCTGGCATGCATCCTGCAGCCTACTTTCATTTGCGCTTTCCTGGACCTGGCGTATCTTGCGTTATGTGTGCTACTGCCGGTCTGCTGTCAGTTTGCTTTGCTCTGCTGTGTTAGGTCTCCTATCTTTGCAATCCAATACCTCTCCTCCTTTCTTTGCATTCACATGCCTCCCCTATCCTGTTTTGCAGGTTTCTGCAAGCGGACTTGTCAGCTGCCGTTGATTGGCCTTCGTGGGTTGATTGGTGTTGATTGCTCATTAGTACTCTAATTACCCTACTTCCGCATTTCCTTTTCTTCCCCTGACCTTCCTGTTTCTGCTATTGTTTGCAGCGCGTGCATCCGATTACTGGGTTTCAGGCACATTTTCATCCTCGTACACATGCGCTTTTGGCCACCATGTGTGCTCTCAGCTAAATGATTCCTCCCCACCCCTATCCTGCAGCTTTGCTTAGCAACGGACAGGCCAGATTTGCAATGCTCCAATGTGCTTAGTGCTACATTGGCACACCCCTCTGCTGATGTCATGTATCTCCTCTGAGCCACCTCGGTGTTATACCACTGCGCCAGATGGTACAACCTTCCTCCGGCGGACATTTGCATTCAGTATTATCTGCCTCATTTGCATGGCATTTACTACTAATTCATAGTTACCGCCGAACACTATCGCAAGCCCTTAGCAACCCTTGCACCTTGGTTGTGGTGTTCCATGCCTACCATTGTGTGTTATGCTGTAAACCTGATTTCTATTACGTTGCGATTTTATGACATTTTTATATTATTTCTTTATGTTACAGCTTCCTCACACATGCCCTGCGGTTCTGCTGTGCGTTACTGTGGACATGACATTAAATGTTGTTATTTACGTGTTATGCATCTTTTCTTATGCCATTGGCTGTGTATTTCGCCATTGGCATATGTTCATATTGTGATACCTGGTTCTGGCCCTCTTCCATAGCTCCAATGTTATGTTTGGGAAAATGTAAACCGTGTTTTTTGGTTTACATTTCCATGGGCTTACGCTACGCCTGCACCACTTCATGAATCACTATATGCCTTCATTTGCATGGTGCAACACTGCAGGTGATTTGCATACCTACACCGGGGGCTGCACAGATCTGGCATACGCTGGTAGTGCACGTGGAATTGGATCGTACCTGAATTGCTCAGCGGCCATATTTGGCGTTATAACGCCTACGCTATGCGTGCGCCTGGCGCAAGCTTCATGAATCCCGGGGCTTGTTTAAGTTAGAGGGCTGCTTGGCCCATTTAAATTAGAGAGTTTTTTTTCCTTTCCACGTGTATTACTAGAGTTAGATAAGTTGTTTAATATCTTCTTTGCTGGTGGATTGTTGTATAACCTAGGCTAGCTCATTTAAGTTGGGGGCGGCTCAGCCCGTTTAAGTTAGAGGGCTTTTCCCTTTGTGTGCGTTTCTATATTCTGATAATAAATAAATAAATAAATAAAAGTTTATCTTTTCGGCATGTTGTTTTATATATATATATATATATATATATATATATATATATATATATATATATATCTATATATATATATATATATATATATATATATATATATATATATATATGTGTGTGTGTGTGTATGGGTCTGGATCTTATGATTGAAAGTACATTTCATTGAAACGTACATGATCAAACTCACTTTCACGAAAGTGCATTTTGTTGAAAATGCACTTTTGCTAAAAGGTACTAAGCAAACAGTTGTCTGCATGTAGATTTAGTTGTACATCAACTGTACTGTTGATTATACAACTAAGCAAACTGTTGCTTAGATCGCGGTACAGCAAGGATAAGGGAATATTCCCTTTTCCCCACTGTAGTGCGATTTTGCAGTGAGAATATTAAAGTAGAGGTGGGTGCCCCCTGCATAAACATGACTACTGTTTTATTTTTTAGTCTTTTGGTGTGGGTTTTTTTTTTTTGCGAAAGTGCATTTTCAATAAAATGCACTTTCGCAAAAGTGAATTCGATCTTGTACATTTCGATGAAACGTACTTTCGATGGGTCAATATCGATCCATATATATATATATATATATATATATATATATATATATTTATATAGTGATTAGTTTTTCTTGGCCTTTAAGTTGTCAGAGCAGACCAAAGATACCAAAACCTTATGGTTTCACAAAATGTTCCAAATGAAGTCAAAAAATGTCAATGACGGATGGTCATAATGTGTGTGTGTACTGCCTTGGAATAATACATTTACAAGAGTCTTGTGTAATTTGCTGCTCTTTTAGTTCAAGGGTTCTTCTTGAAAGGAAGAATAAATTGATTCTTAGGGGGCTATTAAGGACTTCTTTTTCAGTGGCCATAGTAGAAGGTCAGAATCCAACAAAATAGACCTCTCCCTCCTCAAAGTCTGAGAAATCAGGAAAAAGATATTCTTCCTCATCTTCAGAACCTCATTTGGAACCAACAAATAAAGTTACCAAACATGTCATCATCGGACCCAAAATCTGTCAGGCCCGAGAAACCATCCACCTCGACTCCCTTCAGTTCCGAAACCATTGGTGTTTCAAGTTCGGAGCTGGTCCCTAGTACTAGAACAGTTTTTTCCGATGCTAAAATCTCCTATTCTGCAGGTTTCAAGATCTCCAGCCCCCTCCTCTCGATCTTGCAGGAGCCTTTCAGACAATGATGTGGATTGGGTACTGGGCAGACTTTGAGGACACCAGTACTAGCCAAATTGTTGTCAGACCCAACCCAGAGGGCTTCAAAACTGACTAAGCCTACCCTGCCAACATCAATTCCTCCTCCTACCCAACTTGGGACCTCTGAGCCAGAATGCATGGAGCTGATTGAAGTGGAACCATCAAAGACGAGACCTGCTCCAGGATCTTTGGCCCTGACTACCACTCTGACTTCCTTGGTGCTGTCTGAGCTCGAAGAGTCTAGGAGCCGACGTCCTCAGTCGGGTCCAAAGAGGATAGTCGGATCGGACATTTGTTGGATGCAAACTTGCCTCTGGGGGCCTTAGCAAGGGTGAGCTTGGTGCCTACATCAGCCTCGGAGCAACCCCCTTAGTGCCGGGGATGCCTTCTAGTTCTTCAGAGCCGAGCGCATCCTCAGATCATAGGAGGGGGACTTTTGAGGCAATCAGGTGAGCACTATCCCTACGGGCAGCTCCACTCTGAGACCCAGTCATTCCTCCCACAAAGGCACCAGTGTCTGTCTCCACACAACCGCATCCACACAACCATGGAGACCCACAGCCTCAGGACGCCCCATTGGATGAATCCCCTGTCTTCCAAAACCTCTCCATAATACCCTTCTGAAGCGGTCCCTTGCAAGAAATTATGTAAGAGGAAGCATTTGGACTCTCCATAGGAGTCAGTCACATCTGACACAGACCTCAATGAGTCAGAAGGGTTCTCATGGTCACCCTCTGAGGATGTCTCGTTTTCAGACATCCTAGAAATACTTAAGTAGAGAGGTGGCTGGAAGCCCATCAACCATTCTGAGGAGGAGTCTGTTTACCTGAAAGCTTTTGTGTCTCACCCTTTGGCCACTTGGATGTCTCCACCTTTCGATGAACTCATGGATCTAGTTTGTTGAAAGGCGTGGAAGTCTCCAGACTCAGTGGAGCCTGTTCCCAGAGGCCAAATAAGTTCATTACTTCACCCGAGGATAAAACATTTCTTGTAAAAGGTGTCCCAGTAGATGCTATGGTAGTGGTGGCGGCCACCAAGAAGGAATTGTTAGAGACATCCTCTTCTGTCCATCCTCTGAACAAAGAGTCCCATACGATGGACAGATATGGAAAGCGCACCTTCTCTTCAGTGACCTTTACACTCAGGTCCCTGAATTACCTAACACATTTTACCAGGATGCAGAGAGATCTCCTGAAGGAGCTAGGAGATATTCTCCAGGGTTCAGTAGCTGCGGGGGTATCAGATAAAGTGTCCTCCCAGCTCTCTACCTTGAATTCAGAGGTAAACTCCTCCATGAGGCTCATTTCCTATGCAGCTGATGGAGCGAGTAGGGCAGTGGGTTCAGGAATTTCCCTAAAGAGACATTCCTGCCTGTGCTTGTATAACTTTGTGGAGCTCTTTAAGCCCTCCTTTGTTAATGCCCTCTTCGATGGCTCAATTGTGAACAGGAAGGAAAAACTCTCTCTGGCGTAGCAGTCCATTTTTTCCTACCTTCTAGGCCTTATCCAAAAGGCCAAAACAGAGGAAAAATGTGCTTTTTGAAAATCCCAGAAAGTTTTTCAAGACACACATGGTGTGCCTTCCTCCAGAGTACTAATCTATGAACAATCTATGAACAATCCTATGAACAATCCAGAGGCAGAGAGGGAAGCAATAATGGAAGACTCCAGCCATGTGGCAGAGGGGGTCTGCAAAACCAGGGTAACAGGGAATCCTTCTTTGGCAAGCCCTTTCAGTGCTCCTGAAAGGAAGCCCATCTGTCGATCACCATAGGCAGTCGGGGTCACTTATCATTGTACCCAGAAGCCTGGCTAAAAATCACAAAAGACAAGTGGGTACAAAGAATTGTATCCAGAGGTTACTCCATACCCTTTTCCTTCCCCGTCCCAAACATAAGGAACATCCCGGATGTTCCACCCAGTCAGAGGGAACAGGCAACTCTAGAAATCAAAAAGTTGCTAGAAAATAGAGTCATCCAAACAGTCCCCAAGGACCAAATAGGATCCAGAACTTACTCAAGGTCCTTTTCAGTTCGATCTCAGCAGATTAGACAATTCTGTGAAGAAAGCGAATTTCCAGATGGTAACACTGCAGTCAATACTTCCTTTTCTGGGGAAAGACAATTGGATGTGCTTCCTAGAGCTCCAGGATGCATACTACAATATAAAGATAGATAGGTGATCCAGGAGTCATCTGTGCTTTCGGCTGGGGGCCAGTCACTACCAATTTTGAACTCTGCCCTTTGGTCTCACTACAGCCAATAGAGTGTTCACCAAGTATATGGCAGTAGTCATGGCTCACTTGAGATACCTAGGATTCTGAGTGTTTCCTTATCTAGACATCTGGCTCCTAACTGCCACCACCAAGCATCTACTAACAAACCTTACAGCTCTGCTCTCACCTGGGAATGACAATAAATTACAAAATGTCTGTCTTGTTGCCTTCCCAACATACTGTTTTTATAGGAGCAGATTTAGACACAAGAAATATGGTGGCAAAACTTCCCTCCAAAAGGGTTCAAGTCTTATGATCCCAAATCCTAAACATTCTTCCCAAAAGAAAAGTTCAGGCAACAACAATTCTCAAAGTACTGGGAACAATGGCAGCTGCAATTACCCTGATCCTACTGGCTCAGCTGTACATGAGAATACTTCAGTGGCTACTATTCACTCAATGGTCCATGCAGGAACTATCCATGTCCCACCAGATCTTGATAACTGAATCCTGCAAGAAGGACCTTCGATGGTGGCTTTACTAAAATCATGTAACATTAGGCTGCCCTTTCCTTCACCCTCAACCTTTGTCCACAGTGACCATGGACGCTTCTCAGATGGGGGGGCATTATCTGGGAAGGACAGTTCAAGGCACTTGGCAGGAACATGAGACCCATTTGCACATCAATATCCTAGAGATGAGAGTGATGCTTTTAGTGATGCAGGCATTCCAAGACTCTCTTCCACTGGGAACTATTGCAATACAGATGGACAACATGTCCAATTGTTTGGTACATAAACAAGGAAGAACCAAGTCTTACCCCCTTTGATGAGAAGCCCTGAGAGTATGGCAGTGTGTTACCTGCTCCCAATGCTTTCTGATAGCAGTGCACATCCCACGAAAATCCGTGATAGCAGACAAACTCAGAAGATTGATCCTAATGCCTCACGAGTGATCCCTAAAACAAGAGGTAGCAGAGATGATTTTCCACAGATGGGGCCAGCCTTGCTGTGACCTTTTTGCCACATCATGAATGCGAAATTCAACAGCTTTTTTGCCCTAACCCCCCCCCGGGGGGAGTCACCAAGGGATGCACTTGTACATGATTGGCCCTCAGGTCTCCTATACACCTTCCCTCCTTTCCCATTGATCCCCGAAGTTCTTCAGAAATCTAGCTCGTTGGGAAAGAACTTAATACGCATCGCCCCATACTGGACTCATCAAATCTGGTTCCCCTTCATGTGGCCTCATTTACGGGAGGAGCCGTGGATTCTGGACTCAGTTCCGGACGTCCTGACTTATGCATCAGGTATGTTCCAACCTTCTGTTCAAACCCTCAAACTGACAGCATGGCTGCTCCGATTTCAAACATAGCCAGGCTCCCTAACCTTTCCAAGTCAATGAAACATATCTTAATCTCATCTCATCAGGCTTCAACAAGGAAATTATACATGACAAATGGAAAATAACTAATTTGTGTTTTATATATATGTATGTGTGTATGAGTAAAATAACATTTATCTGCTCTTCTAATTCTTCTGTATACATTATAACATTTCTGGGTCAGGCATGCATAAGAAATGGGGGATGGTTCAAAGAAAAATCTGTGAAACTTTCGATTATCTTCCTCCCATTCCAAATAACTTGTTTTTTTACCCTAGCTATTTGAATGCATGCTTCTTAACCCAGAAGGAGAGATAGGGAGGGGGTCTGCACATCATATCTACTCAGCATCTCAAGAGTTAGAAGTCTTCTAAATGCACATGGGTGGACCCACTACAACCATGGAAAAAAATTTAATAGCTTCATGTGACAAATTCCATTACTTTTCCTTCATGGCTGTGATCCAGAGACTTGGCAGACTCTTCCTAATAGCTCATTCTACATTATACATTGAGAATATTTGTGAAGGCCAACCCCCTTGAATTATCTTCTGTTCCTCCTTTTCCCTTTCCACTTTAATAAAAAAAAGAAATAGAACACTTTATTCAGCTGCGTTTACAGTATTTGTGTTTCCTCCTCCTACTCTATCACTTCATCTTGATTTTTCAGCTACTTGTTCTCTAGAGTGTTCAATTTCATCTTTTCTGCTGCATTTATTACTGCTTGTTTTTAGCCTGTTTAAATTGTGTTATTCTAAGCCTCTTAGTTTTGGTTTAAGCACTTGGACTTTAGGCCTACCCCTTAGTTCTCCCTGGCCTCTCTCCCTCAGATTCTGACAAATATGGATGGACAATTTCCTACATTTTCTCCTGCCAGCCTGGTTGATATGGGCACCCTGAGACAGTGTAGCAACTGCCTCATGTACACAGACAGCCATCTATTACTACCACCGAGGAACACAATTTGTGAGAGATGCAATTACATACAGAAGCTAGAGTCTATGCTGTCTCCCTCACAAGCTAGTATATCTAGCACTGAGAAGGTTGTCAACACAATCACTACACATCAAATACCACCCACAGCTACACAGCACACACCCACGTATGCAGAGGTTCTCAACAAAAACAACCACAAACAAAGGAGATCTCAGAGGCAAAAGCACACACGAACTCCACAACCCTCCACACCACATACCATGCATAGTTCACACACCAGTGTCTCGCAACCACTAAGGCCTAACCATAAACCCAACATATTAGTCATAGAAGACTTCATTGTGAGACACACAGATGTGCCCCTCACCAGGCTGGATAAGGAGAAAGTCATGGCTAGTTGTTTGTCAGGTGCCAGACTCCACCATATCACACATGCACTCAAGTCCCTCAACAACAGGTACTGTTATGACTCTGTCATAGTCCATGTTGGCGTGAATTACTTGAAACATACCTCCCTGGACTATATGAAAACAAATATGATCGCGCTCACTGAATATGGCAGGTATGCCCCTAGCCTTAAGCAGCATTCTACCATCACCCAAAATGATGCCTCAATAAAAACAGAAAATGATTGACTTTAACAATTGGCTTAGTTTCTGGTGTCATTCCAGGGGGATCCAGTACCTGACAGCCTGGGAAGATACGATTGATAGACCACGATGCTTTGCTTCAGGCTTCTGGCAAAGGCCCTTGTCTCACCATAGTGCCTTTTTTAGGAAAGGTCATGAGGTTGATACTACCATCATAAAAATTTCAACAAAATGCAAATTAAAGGTCATGCTGCTATAACCCTGGGGAAGATGCTGACATTTGTGCAATCACAGAAATCTGGTTCAAAGCTGCGGAGAGCACCCCGGCCTTACCTGGTTACTCATCTTATCATACATTCAGACCCCAAACTGTGGGCAGCAAAGCCAAAGGAGATGGAGTTTCAATATATATTAAAGACACACACACCTCCAGGCTGGTCAAACAGTATGACACACAGGAGACTCTACAGGTGAAGTTAACCATTCACAAGACCCCTGTTCAAATCATAGCTATCTACAGGTCCCCAAATTCGACTCAAGATGTCAACTCCACTTATCTGGACCTCTTTGAATCTATCAAGAATCAACCCTTTTCCCTGATTCTGGATGACTTTAATTACCCAACCATAGATTGGAAAAACTACTCATGCCAGAACACATATGCCCAGAGATTCTTTGATTTTATCAATGCAAATGCCTTGGAACAGCTAGTCGATACCACCACAAGAGATGATAATATCTTGGGCTTGTTATTAACCAACATGAGTAACTACTGCAGCTCCCCTACAGTATCATCTTCCCTGGTACGATCCAACCATAAGGCAGTCACTTTCAAAGTCACCATCTCACCTGACCCCCCTCAAGCTAGGGTCAAACAAATAAAATTCTTCAAAGCTGATTACAACCTCCTGAGGGATGGTATAAACAGCTTCACAGGCCCCTTCCCCTCTGTAGGAACTGGTACCAATGTCCAAATCTACACCAAAGTACTATACAAGCATTTATATAGATGCACAGAATCAGGAATACCTAACAGTACAAAATCATCCACCGCAAGGAAGAGTAAACCTGTCTGGTGGACATCTCCAATAAATAAACTATATAACAAAATGAAAAAAATTGCTGTCCAGGACCAAGAAGGAGCAGGTGCCCAATTGGAAGCAATCTCTCCTTAGCCTGAACAAGCAAATAAGAACACTAGTGAAATCCTCTAAAGCCAACTTCGAGTCCAATTTTGCCACATCTACTAGAGACAATCATAAGGCCTTCTTCACATATGTCTACAGTCTAAAAGAAAGCACCCAAATCTGTTTAGAGCTGGTGGTCAAGGACACTACATATACAAATACTGTTGATATAGCCAATCTACTGTCTGACAGATTCAGTGACTACTTCACCCCTCTGTCCCCCCAACAGTAAATCAGGACATCCACAGTACCTGTCCCCACCACTTATCCCTAGGGAACGGGTCATCACTGTCCTCTCAAAGGCAAAAAATATAGCCTCCATGGAACCCAATAACATCCCAGGCTGCATCCTACATGAACTCAGGCATGAACTTGCTGCACCATTAGGCACTCTATTCAACCAAAGCCTGAGTACCGGCTTTGTCCCAGCCGAGTGAAGGACAGTCACTGTCATCCCTTTACACAAAGGTGGAGACTCCACTGATCCAGGAAATTATAGACCCATCAGCCTAACTAGCCTGATCTGCAAGGCCATGAAATCATGGAATCATGGACCACATTAACATGGACACTAGCAACCTCCAAACACTTGACCCCACTCAGTTTGGCTTTGTCAAGGGGAGGTTATGTCTGTTAAATTTGGTTGACTTCTTTGAGACAGTCACCATAACCATGGATGAGGGGAAGATGGTGCACACAGCCTACCTTGACCTGGCCAAAGCCTTCAACACTATTCCCCACTCGGGCATAATAGATAAACACTCTCAACTAGGCATCAATCCATCCAGCTGGGTAGCAAACTAGCTCACTGATAGAACCCACATAATCAAAATAGGGGAAGCCACCCCAAGCAGTAGACCTGTAATGAGTGGAGTACCCCTGGGATCAGTCCTGGGGCCTCTGTTATTCAGATTATAGTTCTTTGATGTGCAGGCCAAAACCAGTGGGCTATGGCTGACCAAGTTTACAGATGACTGCAAGCTGGGCATGGTCATCAATTCCCCAAGTGATGTGGGCGTCGTCCAAGAGGGTCTCACCCAAACAAATGACTGGTGTCAGAAACATGGCCTCAAGCTGAATGCCAAAACATGCATCATCATCCCCTTTGGGGAGAGTGATGTCTCCACATATTATCACATTAATAACAACGTCCTAAGTATGCAATCATTAGTGAGGAATTTGGGCACCCAGGTTGATAGCAAACTGACTTTTGACCACCATGTTACTTCTGTTGAATGGAAAGCTTTCTACATGGCCCACCTCATAAGTCAGTGTTTTTCATCTGGGGAGAAAGAGGTCATAACATCCCTGTATTCTTCCCTTATAAGGCCAATTATTGAGTACAATACCCCCTTCGGCATGTACCTCGCAAAGTACATGCAGCAACTGGAGAGACTACAGATGTTCCTCACCAGCAGAATCCAGGGCCTCAAACATCTACCCTACACAGAGAAGCTAAATGCTCTGTCCATCTACCGAGTTTCATACAGACTCCTCAGAAGTGACCTCTGTCTGGCATATAAAGCAATCTCAGACCCCGCCTTGATGGGATTGCTGCATATCCACAAGTCAAGCTCCACTCGAGTAACCCATACATGCGACCTCAACCTGGTTTGTGATATCAATAGAACTTATGGCATGACAGATTTGAGTCCCAGAGACTCCCCATCTGTGGAATAGACTCCCTCTCAATGTCAAGCAGAGGACCTCATTATCCTTTTTTAAGTGCAACCTGGATAACTGGATGAGAAAGAGAAAATACATTCCTGGGATTCCACCTGTGTCCCTACTGGACAGGGGCTTTGGATGCTGATTTGTATCTTGACTAGGCTTATAAAGGCCTCAGGGCCAATAGCTTAGTAACTTCCTATGATCCTATGTTTTACATGAGCATGCATATAGATATTGGGTCCCTATTATAACAACAAAAAGCAATCTGTCGAACGGCCAAGAAGTCGAATATTCCGGACGTCGAAATGGGACCTGTGGGAGGGCTGCACCCCCCCCCCCCCGCTAATTATATATACCAACTCTGAGATTGCACTACAGTGAGGAAAGGGCAAATTTTCCAATCTTTACTGTACTGCGATCTCACAAAACCGATCCGGAATATTCGATTTTTCAGACGTTCGACAGGTTGCCTTTTTGCTGATCTAATAGGGACCCTATATATATATATATATATATATATATATATATATATATATATATATATATATATACACACACACACACACACACACACACACACACACACACACACACACACACACACACACACACACACACACACACTTTTCTAAAAGTTAGTATTTGTTGTTCTGCCTTTTGTGGTTAATAACTTTGACTGTTGTGTTCAGTACTCTTTTACAGTATGGTAGGTATGGAGTTGTCTTGTGCTGTCTGTTTTTGCTATACTAGAATTGTCTGATAAGGCCTCTGGCTTTAAAAGGTGTAGTACCTACATGCACAAGATCCCCCCCAAAACCCTCTTGACTTATGTGTATATTGCTTGGGGGAAGACCACTTAAATATAGAATGTGAGTCCTGTGCTTCATTCAGAGTCAGGGCTCTTATTGACAAAAGTAATGTTGATGCTCAAAGGTCTCTTCTCTAGCCCAGTGGTAGATTTGACCTCTTTGACTTCCATATTGGCTTCACCATCTTCTAAGAAGCCAGAAAAAATGAAGCCTTCTAAGGATAAGGGAAGAAAAGGGAGAAAAGTAAAGAAAATCAAAAAGGAATATCTAAGACGGGATCTCCGGATCCTATGCCCCTGTTTGACCCAGCACTAAAGACACCTAGACTTTCTAATTGTTTATCAGGACAAGAGCAAATTTGTAAATGACTGTAAAAAAAAGAAAAAGGTGCTGGAGCGAAACAAGGCTGCAGGACTGAAAAGTCATCCAACACTCGAATAAAATGACAATATCCACAACAAGTTGATTTATTCAAAAATGAAAACAGTGGTAAGCGCTTTCACCCAAATAGGGCTTCCTCACATTACATTCATTAGCGGATTGTGTGTGGTGCATGGAGCGTTTACTCCCTGGGAGACTACGTTTTTTGGAGAAATTTGTATCTGAATTCAATCTCCAACATATCATTTTTCCTGGAACTGGCCAGTCCTTGATCCCACTTTCCCAAACTTCACAACAGACTGATCAACCATTCATGCCCACTACCTTCCATGGCATCTTCATATAAGTCCTTTCCAAAGCTGATAGCAACAGAATGATGAGGACATTTCTTCAGATAAAGAAAACAAAAGCTCTGGAACCACAAGCAGCTGTAACCATTTTATTTGCAGTAAAACTTTTGCAGACATAAAACTGCTTCTTCAGGCATCAAAATACAATGGCATTGAAAACCTGTCAATTAAATTAAATCATAAAACAATCAATTAAACCATTAATTATTTTAAAACATTAACACTGTTTAATCTTTAATAAAATAACGTACATGAAAACTCACATAAAAACAAGACAAGGAAAAACCTGTGCATTAATAATTACTTAATTTTATTTCGCAGCTCTTTTAAAATTGGTTTTAGGCTGAATGCATTATTCAGCCCAGGTGAACATTGGGCATTTTTCTTACTTTTCAGTTAAGTTCTTCTTATCCCCTCCTCTAATATATGTTGGAACTATATGTAAAATTAAAAATGTAAAATTAAAAATTTAAAGGTATGACTTACATCTGTGTTTATTATATGTCTATAAAGGGCATCACTTAACTTTTGCCTCTTTCATTGTACTACATGACTACAGATTCTCCCCGGGATTCATGAAGCTCGGCGCAAGGACGGCGTTAGCCTTGCACTGAGTGTGTGGCGTAGAGATGGTGCAGCAGCACCATATGCATATTAATGAAGGCGCTCTGTCGCATCGTCCACGTGCACAGCAAATGTGCGCGAGTGCAGGGGGTGTGTTTAAGTGCTGCACGGAGGCATGAACATGTCAGCTACAGTCGCGCAACCTAAAATGCTGACTAGTGCAGCCTGCCTCTAATAGTAATCACTCCTGTCAGTGTCCGTGGATACTGAAATGTATGCAAAACATACAAGAGAGTTCCGCAAACACCAAAATAAAATCACAGGAGGAAACACACAAGCACTTAGCTGAATGTTGAGCCCCGTCCCTCGAAGAAGGACATTTAAAACCCCATGCCTGTATTTCATTGTAGTGTTGATTTTTATACCAAGTGGAAGAGAAACACAGCGTGTTTGCGTGCCACTGCCCTTTGCTAAGCCTAGCCCAATGGTCAGAGCATTTGTTCAATATCTACCCATTTGCGGTCCGGGTCGTCCTTGTCTGGATGGCCCAAAAATGAATGGGTATAACCTGGGTCAACCTACCATGTCATGAAAGATAAGTATTTGCATGTACCTATGTGTATGAAGTACAGCATGTGGAAGACCAAATATGCTAGGGTTGACCTCAAAACCATAATGGTACCAGAGATATGTAGAGTAGGCAATGTGTACTGCTGTCTGTGCCATGGGCTAACAACCAGAGAAGGGATGGATGGTGTGTATGTGGATTTTGGGGGGGGGTGATGGGTAATGTAATAATCCGCCAAGGGAAGACTGGGTCAGATGTACAATAGGTGAACTGGAGGTGTACGAGGGTGCAGTGGGAGAATCCAAAAAGAAACTAAAGAACATACATTCACATCCCCAATACACCCTGTCAGGTCATATTGCAGAACACAATCCCACAAACATATGAACATTAAAATGTACGATACACATGTACAGAAATGGTACCGGCTCACAGCACATAATGGTTTGGCCTGAACTGAGCCATCCAACCCCTACACACCTAAATACATAAGTGAATACCCATCATCCCCTCCACAGCACACCACCCCCCCTTGCTGAATATCCAACAAAACCATCCATACTTGGGCTGCTAGCTTGGGCCAGCCATATCTGCACATAGTGCCCGCTACCCATATCTAGTAGGCAGTTTCACCCTAAGCAGTCTCAGACCTGCAAACTAGGTATCCCATGCATGCATAACCCTCCCTCATTTTCATACAGCAAAAAGAATGGGGTTCATCGGTGTCCACAATTTTTGGGCATCCCTCATGGGATGTGTGTGTTCTCAATATTAGACTTGGTGGCACAACATGATGTCCACCCCCGTAGACATCCGGACACAAGTCAGATTATCAGTACTTGTCCACAACCCTGCTCAGCCTTCACCCGGTCCTGCAGAACCTACGACCCGGGATTAAACACCTGACCGTGATGCACGTCTCCCCACCTGCATTATTGGGTATATATACCTTTCACATGTTCCCAAGAAGCTTCCCCATAGCCATCTTCCAAATAGTACACGTCCACAAATTGTATACCCTGTACAGGTTCCACATTGTAATGATGCACATAACCCCTGTATACAAACAGTACAGGTCCCTACCAGATGCGGTTGTTCATATACATGGCCATGTATAACCCCAGATATGTAGTCATATATCTATAAATGTACATACTTATAGCTACACATCACACATACATGCATATAAGTAGTTGACAAGTATGTGTCCTATTCATAAATATGTATACTTGCAAATGTATACATATGTCTCTCAGAAACATATGAACATTAACATATACTATACATATGTACACCAACCGACTGTCACGTTTGTTGCCAGTAGTGTGGAATGCCTGTAGTAAAGTCATATATCCTAACTACCATCCATGCAGAATGTATCATGGATGGTTTAGTGGTCAAACCAGTGACTATGGTGTTTCTGTTCCTGGGTCCAAGACATGCAAGGGTTGCTAATTTTATATGATGCCCAGAATAATGGCAGTCAGATATAGGGTGATTAAGGCACTTTCAAGCAGACGTAAGCAGGTATGTGCGACGGTAAGTGGCAGTCATTCAACATTATGGGAAATGTAAATATGTATGTGTATGTACAGACATATATATATATATATATATATATATATATATATATATATATATATATACATATACACATGAAGAATGAACATGATCACAATAAAGCATTCATAACGAATGTGAAGGAAAACAGCAGCGGAACCCCTGTATTATTTAGTGCTGTCATATTAAGCTGGCCAGAGATGAGCAAACCTCCTGCATCTCCAACCACAGGTAGGATGCTAACAGCAGGATTATCTTTGTCCACATGCTAAGTCTGACCTTCAAACAGGTACAGGGCAGTCCCAGTCTCCAGTCAGACGAGCCGAAAACCGCTAGACTGTTTGAACACCCTGACCATTATATGAACGTATGTTCCAGGACTATAAGCTTGGGACGTCTGAATATACTTGGAGTGAGCCAACATATCTAGAGCAGTAGGGTGTGGTGCATGTGTAGTGGTTTGTTGTTTTTCCATCTGGAGAATTGATGACTGCTGTGTTAGTGAAGTGTTGCGGCGTGTGTTCGGGTAACTGTGAACCATGGGTATACATGCAAATGAAGCAGCACAGCACGTTTATATCACATCATCGAAAGCCAAAAACACTGAATACCATTTAATAGAACCTAAATAATCTAAAGCACACAATATCGAACATTCTGAACAGCAATTTTTTTCCCAGGGAAATAATTCGCTATTCCGAAACACATTCACACAACACAGGCACACCAAAAAAACAGCAATCCACACACTTACACTTAAAATCATACATCTAACCCTACACTAAACTATACAAACACTACTATCTATCCACTTACCTTAACCGAACCCTAACCCTAAGGTCCGTCACTATTGCACACTCACCTCACCAGCGCCCTAACCCTAACTCACGTAACCCATGCCCTAAACCTAATGTCCACACAACCACACGCTTACCTGAACCCCCGTAACCTTCCACCACAGTGCTAAAAATAGCGAAGCCACAGAAATGGACAACTGAATTCTTTCCCTAGGAAAGAATTCAATGTTCTGCAGCTTCACTATTTTTAACGTTTGCTGTATAGAGTTCGACATTATGGTATTCAATGTTATCTTATGTAGATCAGGACCTTGTTCCATAGCAAGGGAAGTCTTTGCGAAGGGAATCTATCCCTCCAGCATGTTCTATTCATTGTTGTGCTGAGGTTTATATCCCTAGAGCGTGTAGCTCGAGTAGATTTTGTTTTGTTAAGATGAAGCATGTTCAACAGTTCTGGGTTTGATACGGCTCTGTATGTTAGACAGAGATCGTCTCTGTGAAGGCGGTATGCAACAGAGAAAAGCCTTAGTTTTTTTCAATCGTGCTGCATAGGGCAACTGTTTGGGGTCAGTAATCCTCTTAGTGAGGTACCTCTGTGGTCTCTCCAGCTGCTGGAGATGCCTAGCCAGGTAGATTCCAATTGGTGCACTGTACTCAATAATGGGTCTGATGAGGGAAGAGTAGAGAGGCACCACTATATCCTTAGATCTTGATGCGAACCCTTTCGTGATCAGATGGGTCACATAGAAGGATTTTCTAACCACCTTGGCAACATGGTTATCAAAGGAAAGCTGACTATCAACTTGGGTCCCTAGATCCCTTATTACTTCTTCAGATTTCAAGGGGTTACCTCCTATGTGGTAGTTTGTGGGTACTCTGTTTTTTCCAAAGGGGATTACTACGCATTTTTTCGCATTTAGCTTGAGACCATGGCTTTGACACCATGCATCAATCTCATTAAGGCCCTTCTGGAGGATATCCATGTCAGCCAGAGACTCTATTATAGCACCCAGTTTGCAGTCGTCCGCAAACTTGGTCAGCCACAGCCCTTCAGTGCTTGCCTGTACTTCTGAGAAGTATATGCCAAACAGGAGGGGCTCCAGGACAGAGCCCTGAGGCACACCGCTTGTTACTGGTCTGGATTCAGACATAGATCCCACTACTCTTACTTTGTGGGATCTGTCTGAGAGCCAGTTTGCGATCCATCTTGTGACGTAAGGGTTTATGCCCAGGTTGGTGAGTTTATCAATAATACACAAATGGGGAATGGTGTCGAATGCTTTAGCAAGGTCAAGGTAAGCTGTGTGTACCTCCTTTCCCTTATCTATAGCCTGAGTAACTGTCTCAAAGAAATCCACCAGGTTCAGGAGGCATGATCTGCCCCTGACGAAGCCGAACTGTGTGGGGTCAAGTGTTTGGAGGTTCCCAATCTCTCAATTTATGAGTTCCATAATGATTTGCTCCATTGCTTTACAGATCAGACTGGTCAGGCTTATTGGTCAGTAGTTCCCAGGGTCGGTTGTGGGCCCACCCTTGTGCAGCGGAACCAACATTGCTGTGCGCCATTCTATGGGCACATATCCTGTCGAAAGGATGAGACTGAACAGGGTATTCAGATGTGGGGTTAATTCATTTTGGAGCTCGCGTATGACACAGCCCAGGACACCATCTGGTCCCATGGAGGCAGTGTTTTTAGCTTTAGATAGAGCCTTATTAACCAATGTATCAGTAATAATTTGAGTTACACAATCCCCTGAAATAGTGATAGGCCCTGTAGGTGGTGGTGGGGGGGGGGGACATTTGCACTGAACCTATCAGCCAAGATGTTGGCAATGTCAGTGGAGTAAGTGTATTTTGTTCCATTTTGTACTAGCTCAGAACAGACCTGAGCGTTGCCATTTAGGTTTTTGACGTAACCATAGAAGGCCTTATGGTTATCCTTGGCAACCTTCTTTTCGAAATTGGCTTTAGTTGACTTGATGAGGGCCCTCAATTTCTTACTAATGCTGATCAGGGATGATTTTTCTGCTTGAGATTTGGCCTTTTTTTGTATAAGTCTCCTCCTTTTATTGTATTGTTTGCTTATGGCCGGGGTCCATCAGACTGGTTTCTTCTTGCTTGAGGAAGGAGTCTTGGTTTTATTTGGGATAGCATGGTCCATGCAATCCTGAATATGTATATAAAGTGCCTTGGTGTAGGGTTTTGCATCCTGGATATCATTATCCTTCTGCAAGGGAATAGTGAATCTTTCCACTTCTGACGCAAGTAGTTTGAAGTTTTCTTTGGAAATTTTTTTTACGATGGTTTCTTTCACTGGGGGAGGTGGAGGGGTGAGGATGTCCAGGGTTATCAGTTTGTGCTCTGATCTGACCAAGGAGGGAGTGATAACGGGTGTGGTACAATGGGCGCCCATATTTGTGATGACTAAATCCAATATGTTGTCCCCTCTAGTAGGAGAACATACCAGTTGTTCAAGGGCATTTGAATTTATAAATTCTATGAACCGCTGAGTATAGGAGTTAGAACTTTGGTAGTTCATCCAGTCTCTACCAGGGTAGTTGAAATCACCCAAAATTATGGTGTTGGGTAGGACCTT